>NC_053411.1:5645000-5682500 GCF_016859285.1 Xiphias gladius
CGGCCGCTGGTTGTCATGTTGAAAAGAGAAAGAAGAAAGTGCTGTCTCTATGGAACGGGGGAGAAAGAAAAAAAAAAAAGCAGCTACCGCCTAGCTCCCTCACCTCTCCGTTGGTGAATGTGTGTGTGTAAATGTGTGTGAGTGTGTGTGTGTTTCTTTGTGCCAATAGCCAGCGAGCAGAGGCCATGGAGCAAGGTGGCTCTCGTATGTGACGTGTTGAGACTTTGTATTTGGGACAACTCTGTGTGAGAAGGGGTTTTTTTTTGTGTCCTCTCCTCCTCTTTCTCTCTCCTCCTTACCCGTTGTCTACTCATCACGGCAACCCCTGAAACCCCCTCCCGTCCTCCCCCATTCCCCTTTCCCTTCCCCCCAAACACACCTCTAAAGAGAGGAAAAAACTAGTACATTCCTGGTTTGGAAAAAAAGGTTGAATAAAAAAAACAAACAAAAATGTTTAAGCACCACTCCTTTGGTCCTGTTGTGTGATTCATTATTGTATGAGGGTCTGCTGGGGTCTTTGTTCTGCCTGTGTGTGTGTGTGCGTGTGCGTGTGCGTGTACGTGTGCGTGTGCGTGTGCGTGTGTGTGTGCGCGAGAGAGAGAGTTCCTGAGGCCCACTGGTAACCCCGCCTTTAATAGAAGGTCTCTCCCCTTATCTCTGCTTTGGGCTTGTCTCAGTAGGGGCTCTTTCACTGCCTCTGCTAATAACACTGCCATTCCACACACACGCACACACACACACACGCACGCACGCACGCACGCACGCACGCACGCACGCACGCACGCACGCACGCACGCACTCTGGCTCTCCCACTGGTGTTATCAACAAGTTATCAAACCCGGCTTCGTTAGTGTTGAGTGTTGCTTGGCAACGTATTGACAGAGCTGATTTCATTCGCTGTTTCCCTCTCCACACCCCTCTTCCTCCTCCATTTCCCTGTTTCTCCCTCTGGTTTTGTGGCATGTTTCTATGGTAACTGTTAGCGTCTTTTACTCCCTTCCAAAATTTGTTTCATCTGGCTGAATATGTGTGTCTGTGGGTGTTTTTTAAGGTCCTTCAAGAGCATGGTGTGCCACCAGGGTGGCCTAGGGTGAGATGACCAGGCAGCTGCCTTTGGCCTTTGATCCGTGATGTGTGAGAGTAGATTACATTCCACAGACACAGACACACACCCATACACACACATTCACTGACATCAACTCCACAAACACCAACAGATCTGTACACACATGCGATCTTATGCACTGCCACAGACCAGCATTAATCCTGGTAGACACTTGTCACTGCCTCTGCCATGACAACTTGTCACTGTACAATGAAGGCTGGCAAACAGTAAACATCCATTCATTAGCAACTTGCTAAGGCTGCTAATCTACCACTCACCTTCAATCAGTCATTGCTCTCCTCTGTAGCCATCATTAAATGTATTCTTTACACGTGCACTTTTCTTACTGTGACATGTCAAATTGTTTTCTGTAAAAAAAACTATTCCTTTTATAAGGGTGTTGCACATTGAAATGATTAAAGCTCCCACCTCCCTAATGTACAGTCACACACGTTTTCACTGAGCTTGTCTGATCTCAGGACTGTGTGGTCATGTACAAACTGTGTTTGATTGACATCTACTTCACTGTTGTTATGTTGCACCTGCTAGGGTGGGAGAACTTACACCTATTTAATGCACATTAATACATCGAGTTTGGTGAGATCACATACCCAGCGTAGCTCCACCCAACTTCAGCCTGAGCAGAGGTCTAATCAGCCAGAGTAACTCCAGACACCTGTGTGGGTGTGCAGGGCTTAACCAGATGCACAGTTTATACCATTAAACCTGCATGTCCCCTTCGAAATCAGTGAAAAAGCAGATAGGCGAGCAAAACTGACAGTGGAACTACAATTACTAAAATTCTTTCAATCTCTATTCTTGATTATGACTTTCAGACAGAAGCTAGTATCATCCTCCAAAGGGATGCAAAATGATACTATATGAGTGAATCTTACTTGGGGCAGCAAGTAACTCGTGTTACTTCAATAACATATCAGGAAGAAATGACAGTCTCACAAAAAAATGGAAATAGATGTTCTACTTCTAATATCCTGCAGGGACACACACTGCCTCTGGTGCTTAATAGCAAGTGTATAGTTTATAGCTTACTCTACTTAAATATACATTATGTAGCAATCTTATTTGGGTCATATTTGTCACAGCCTTCCTAAAAATTAAAAAAAAAAAACATAGTTGGTAGAAACCAACCATCACTGGATAGTAATAGCAAATGACTATCAGTAGAGAAGCTAGTAGCTGCCAACAAATAGCTAACTCTAATACCAAACCACTAGTGATAATGTTCCTTGAATCTCTCACCACTGTTGCTAATCCATGGAAACCAGCAGCCATATTCCCTTTAAAGAGGAAGTAATGCTAATCTAATGGCTGTTAAGCTGTAATGAGTTTGCTTGCTTCTTTCCAGTCGGGTTTAAAGTAGGCCTGTTTAGACTATCGGGACTGCTGTGGTCCCCTTATCATTACATGCTCATCATTACTCCTGCTAATCTGTTCTGCTCAATGCACACACAGATGAATATTAATGCCATGGAGGATGATAGCCGTGTGTGTGTGCCGCATGAATACACACAGACAGATGCAGATAGGCGCCAAAAGTTGGCACGCCACACGCACAAGCACACAAAGATGAACACGCACACTCTTGAGCGCACTGTGTGCGTTGCCAAGTGAGACGACTGAGCCTCCTCTTTAACTCCGTGGAGGAAGGAAAAGCTTGATACGTCGCACACACAGAAACACACACACCACCTCCTTCACCGATACTTTATCACAGCAGCAGAAGGATGGAAAGAGAAAAGAATCAGTTTTAAGTGAAATCAATAGAGAGATAATCCCTTAAATTAGATTTTGAAAAGCTTTGCTGCTGATGCACAACTTAAAACCCAAGGATTGGCCCACTTGACTTACCAACGAAACAATCCTCGAGTAAGACGCAGTTACCATGGGAATGAGCGAAGGTCAAGGATAAGAGGAGAGTGAGGGAGAAGTGGGGATAGAGGGAGACAGCGCTCTGAATCAAAGAAATATACCCAGGAACCTGCATACTGAATCAGGGTAAAACTGCTGTGATTACAGTGTCACTGTGATTAATGTAGTGTAGCGCCTTAACACCCTAAGGAGGAGAGCTGCACAGAGTGCAGGGATGGCTTGCACCTGACAGACCTGAAATGTCATGTCATGACTGGAGAAGAGATGAAGGGTTAAAAGGTCAAGCTGTTTGATTGGATGCAAAGGCCTTTCTGTGTGTGGCCAGACCTGGAAGCCGACAGATAGCTCTAGCAGAGAGTAATTAATCCTCAGCAAAGGAGGAATTTTTGGTAGAAAATCCACGATTTTACACTATTGGTGCTGGCAGCTATTTCTCCATGTCACATGATGCTCTCATCACCCTCCTGTGTCCCTCTACCATTCTCTGCTAACTCAATCTCTCTCCTCTTTCGCCACCTGACTCTCCCCTCATCTTTTGTCTTTTTTTCTCCGGCTCTCGCTGACTACTTCCCTGAATCTTTTACTATCTCAGAGTGAGAAAAATGTTACAGTTAATAACAGGCCTGATGACAAGTTCAGCTGCAATCTGCAGAGCTGATGGAGAGAGTGAGAGAAAGAGGGACAGAGGGAGGGATGGGAAAACAGTTAGAAAATAGCTTGGTTGCACAGTGTGTGTGTGTGTGTGTGTGTTTGGGGGGGGGGAGATGTAGTGCATTATGTGTTTGGCTGGAGGATATAACAGCGTTAATTTCAGATGATTAACTTGTTAATATTCCTGAGTGGATAGCACCAATGTGGCCCTCGTTGTTGGAGACGAGCAAAAGTTCTGTAATGCCTCTGCTTCTCACGCAAACAACTCCCCTGATATCCCCAACCCCCTCCACCACATACATACACACCACACATAAAGTAGGTTGCATTCAATTACAAAGCTTTGCCTCTAAATTTGATCATCAGCTGGTTAAGAAAGCTCCCATCATTATTCCTGACTGTTTTAATTTTTTTTTCTCTCTTCATATATATAGAATGAAAGAATAAGACTAACACAATATTCTGTTACACAGAGTAATGACATCATCTACAATGGTAAAACTAATGTAGTGTTATATCCAAGGCCAAAGAATACAACATTAGCTAACGTTACATTATTTTTCAGGGCTGCAAGTTACAAAAAAGCCTAGC
This sequence comes from Xiphias gladius, assembly GCF_016859285.1. Classification (NCBI taxonomy): domain Eukaryota; kingdom Metazoa; phylum Chordata; class Actinopteri; order Istiophoriformes; family Xiphiidae; genus Xiphias; species Xiphias gladius. The sequence continues at coordinate 5,649,238 of NC_053411.1, forward strand.
TTTGAACTGAATTATACACTGTACAGTATTCCCCACTGAGCTGAAGCAGGTCGGGATGCTACTGTATCTCAGTTTATAGTGATGTTAGCAGCTTTGCCGGCTTCTTATTGGATATGGAAAGCTTTAAAGACCAGTGACCCCAGCCGAACTTGTTACATTGGCCAAACCCTTCAGTTAGCCCTTATCCTAAAAGCCTTGTCTCTCATAAAAGGGAAAATACATAAATCTGACATTTGTTACTTGTCCAAGTGTGTTTTTTTAATAGTAAGACAAGCAGACAGGGATTAAGTTCGAACAAAATAGCAGTCTGATCTTAGGTTTTCCTTATCATACTGCACTATAACACTAAAGCTAACTAGATCTACCCTGCAATACACAAACAATCCTACTCCTTCATTTCCATGTCATTTCCATGGATCATAAACTGGTGAAGATTCACCACTTAGTCAATAGTCGATTGTTTAATAAAAAGATTAATTTATCCCTAATGAAATCATTACAGATGCTGAAAGTAGTAAGGATTTACTAAATTTATTTCTAACAGTACTGTTCTATGCGGTACAGAACATATCTGTAACCTATACAGTTTGAATAATTATTATAATTTGTCATGTGGAGAATTCAAAAGTAAACTCAGAAAGTAATCTGGTTATAATACCTAAAATTGGTACTTTTCCAGACATCACTTTGACTTACACACACACACACACACACAGACACACACACACACACATACACTCACACACAAGAACAATACGTCAGTACAGCATAACACGATATTGTACACAAATACATTCCACACTCACACACAGGCACCCAGAGCCAATAAACAAACCCAAGCAGACTTTACATAAACTGCATTCTCAGAGAAATTCCAATGTAACCCAGCAAAACAAACCCTACGTACTGGTGTGTGGGTGTGTCATGACTTAAATATATTTCCAAAACACCCTTCTATGGTTTCATCTGCCAGTCTACCAGGAAATTCATTTATGAAAAAAAAAAAAATCTGCTTAGATTTCAAATTCACTGTGAAACTGAAGGAATGCCCTTTCTTTCTTACAAAGAAGCTGTGTTATTGGTGTCAGGGTGGTCTTGTGGTTAGAAGGTTCCACAGCTGAAGGACTGTGGGTTCTTTGTCAACAAACATCTACCTTGCTGAAGTGTCCTTGAGCAGGACACTGGAGCCTGAACTCAATGACAGTGTTTGCGAGGACAAGAACACACAAAATGACCAAATCAGAAAGCATAGATGTATTTGCTTCAATTGTGAAGACTGGTTTCTTTCACAGTGTTACATGACTATTGCACAAACCTGTGAGAGGTATTGTAGCTTCGACTAACAGCGTCAAACACCGCTGCTGTTGTACTCTTTAAAGGGGGGAAATTCATGTAAAGGGACACAAAGCCCAAGGCACTGCCAATCAAGTAATGACGAAACATTCACTGCATATTGAGAACAGTTAAAGATTTAATGTAAAAAAAAACAAAAACATTTGTATAACTAACTGTACATTACCATAAAAAAGTTACCGGAAAATATTTTATCAAAATGAAAATTCTTTTGAAGCCAACACATTTCTAAAACCATATTCTGTCAGGTAAATACGTTGTCAGATAAATACAGTAGAATAAAAAGTACAATATTTCCCTGTTACAATATGGAAATATCAGAGGAAAACACAAGGATAGTGCTTGTTAAAAATGTGCTCAGCAACTTTCCACCTGTAAGTATTTATAGGTGAAACAATCTAGAATCAAGGTTGCTTAAAGTTCTCAAACACTGCAGCATTTCCCCATATTTCTATATTTCTTGCCCTGATTTATAAAAAAATCGCATAAAATCCATTGTGTAATTTGACCATTCAGAATGACTTGTCATTGCAGACCTATGTTAGTTTCAGCCAGGGAACAGAAAGGGTTTTCCATCTTAGATTCTCAAATCAGATCAGAAAAAGCTCCAGCTACATAGGGGCTTTAGGGTGTACGGGTGCCAGACTTGCTGGATTAGTCTTAACAGCTAAAGCATGCAATTTGCTCTTGCAATTGGTGATGAAAGGGGCTTTTTGGATGAGCTGTACTCGTCTTCTAGGGCTTGTTTGTGCCACAACTTGCTTTGCATACGTTTCTTAGACTGAGATGAAAAATCTCCACTTATAGTTCAAGCAACTGAAGCGTAAAAAATATGCAGATAGCCCTCGCAAAGCATTCTTGGTGATTCAGGACGTGAATTTCTACCGGCTGAGTTCACTGTTCTGTAGCAGAACCTGACTCCTGACCTCCTTGCAGAAGAGTTAGAAAAGACAGAATTTCCTCACCAGAATTACCTGCTGTATGTGATGTATTTCATTTGGAATATGGAATTTGATGGGAATATGCTAGAACTTTAAGTCTTGTAAAGCCAAACTAATTAACAATGAATGGCTTGTTCTGTTTTGCAAAAAAAGTGTACAACATGCAAGATACAGAATGGTTTTCATCATACCAACTGGTGCATGTCACACCTATTTCAAGTCTTTAATGCATCATCATTGCCGCAAGGAAGTGTGTGCATAACAAGATGAGAGGCTGCATGAAGAGACGGGAAGTTTTTCATGTTAAGTTCAAAGTTTAGGACTAACCACAGGGAGGCGGATTTCTACCTGCACACATTTCCACGATCAAATTGTGTCATGAGACCTTTCTCTAAATGATGCCTGGGCAGAGTTCAAAGCAAATCCTGTTCAAAGGAAATCTGATTTAATTCTCGCTCAGTAAAGTCTAAATGTGATCATGCCGGAGTCATCCTGGTTAGCGCCACACCCTTTGACATGCCCAAGAAGGCGAGCTTTTGGATCCCTAAAGACACTTTTCAATCCATCAAGAAGGATTTCACACTGCTTGTGCTGTGGCAGCCTCCCATTAGCTTTTGCAGGTAGTAGCAGTCAGTGAGAGTCAAAGTCAAATTGTGAGTCTCTCTCTCACTTCACAGCTCTCTGGCTCATTCCTTGATTTTAGAATTTGTCTGTCTTTGGACAGCTACTGTGATCCAGAGCCAGGTGTTTTAAAAGATATTAAATCAAATATATAAAACTTCACAAACACCCCACTGTATTTCCGATATTAAATGTATCAATCATCGGATGAGAATGGCAATTTTGAAAAGGTTAACGTGTCATTTTCAAACAGCCACAGATCCACTATCTGTTCCTGTAGGAATATTAGAGTGACTTTTAGAAAGTGAAAAGGCCTCCTCAAGATTTTTGGGTGTATCAAATAGACTGAAGTGACACAACATGCGCCACAATATTCCTGAGAGATTTCTCTCCGTTTTCTTTATGCTATTATTTATACTGTTATCATAAGTCTTTTACTTTGGTAGATTAAAGAAAGTGAAGGGAGAATGTCACACATTGAGGCTGGATCTGACCCATAGTTGGAAGGAGAGCACTAGTCAAGATGCTGAGTTGAGCCACATGAAGAGGATCTTGAAGGGATGAATAGTTGTTGGGGACTATGCCATCCACCACCAGTCTTGCAGAAGGACATTACATCACATGGGTGACACAGTCTACAGTCCTGCAGCTACAGGTGAGTCAAAACTCTTGTCTCCAGGCCGGGGAAACTGAACTCACTCCATACAGACAAACAGGAACATTCTCATGTCAAATTTGCAGCCGCATGACTAGCCTCTCAGGTTATGAGCACATAAGGTGGGAGTTAGCCTGTGTCTTAAACTTCACACAGAAGTCTCATGTTTCACTGCATAACAATAACTGTCAAGAAAGCTTGGTAATTTGGCTTCACAAGAATACCCTGGGTTCATGTAATGTTTATTGGAAGCCAGTGTGAATATAATTATATTATTATGGATATTTATTGCTTTTAATAAACGAATATTCAGTGTTTAATCTCCATAACAGTTTGCTTATCAGGATTGAAAAGCCTCTGAAACAACACTGAAACTACCGTAGAATCGAAAGCTCTCTATTTTTCTTAGTACTAAGATTTTATCTATGTACAAAACAGTACAAAACATTACAAATGACAAAACACAGGGTGCCCTGGTAACCGAATGCTTAAGCCACATACCATATAACAGCAATGTCCCCAGCAGGGTTGCACGGAGTGACTTTTGTTATCTGTCATCTCTCGCTCTCTCTCTCTCTCTCTCTCTACTTGTTTCCAGTTTGCCTCTATGGTATCAGCTTTCCAATTAAGGTAAAAATATCACAAAGAAAAGAAAGAAAAGACAAAGGACAGAACATACATGGACACAAGGGAGGGAGGGAGCAGGCATACATACAGAATATGAATGGCACTATGGGACATTTTGACTTATAGTAATAGACGCATGGTAAGTAAAGCACAGGTGGTACTAATAACATTAACAGTGGCTCTGTTCTATTGTAGTGCCCCAGTAAGTCATGACAGTGTCGCAGTGAGCCAGCATGAACAATACCTGACCTTGAAACTGAAACAACAAAATGGAGTTCAGCCATATTAATTATGCTTTTCCTACGGGGACATGTCAAAATGTCTTCTGTGAAAAAGACCTATGGCTAAGCTTCCTGGTGGGTTTCCATGAAGCTCCTGGCCATGTCCCGCTGGCCACCAAAGTCTGTATTAAAAACCTGCTGCTCATTCCATATCCTCCAACCATCTATTTATTGCTATTCTAAATCTATACACTGAAACTGCTACTAATGAAATTCTGGCAAGGCTGCACTCCTGTGTTTAGAAAGTTAAGTCCAGGAAAACAGTTATTTTTGGTTTTATAGCTGTTCTCAAGTAGTTGCAGTCAAATAGAAATCTTCATCATGTCAGAGTTGGATGACAAGACTGATCAATTTCTGATATGGAATAATAAGGCCTTATCAGCCCCACATATCAGTCTAAAACACACCCAGCAGTGGAGGGTTTTGTCCATTAGCCGACAGCAGATCCAGCATGTTGGTTGTCATAACTACAAAGAAGACAGAGTCTAAGATCCTCTCTGGTAAATAGCTGCAACAAACTGTTTTTGTTTACATCTGCTGCAGCCAAAGAGAGTAAACAAAGTGTGAGAAAGAGGTACAACAACTGATATTCCACATGCTGCAAAACAGGCCAAAAAAACGAGCCAATCCCCCCCTCTTCTTCAAATCCCCACCAGCCCCCCAAAATGCACCCCAACCCCGATGCGCTAACTCTTTCTGCCCGCTGGAGAAAGGGAGGAGAGTGAATGAGTCCTCCCTCTCCATCTCTCCCCCCTTTCTCCCTCCCCCATCTCTTTATTGAGGCAGCTGCACCCTTTGACCTTTACGCCCGTGGAATGTCTGTGTGTGCGTGTGTGTGCTCGTATGTGTGTATGTGTGTATGTGGACCAGCAGTGGTGAGGGCCAGTGGTAAAGGGGAGTAGAGGGTTGAAGGCAGGCAGGGAGGACAGGAGGGGGGAGCTGGTGAATTTGGGAGATGGAGGGAGAAGGGAGGAGGGGGAGAGGTTGCTTTTTCTCCCTACTACAAAAGCTGTCAGGGGAACAATAAGCATGGAGAATGGTGTGTGTCCAGGGAGGCACCGAGCCGTGTTAGTGTGTGAACCAGGCAGAGAGAGGGCATAAGAAAGAAGGAGAAAGAAAGAAAGGAAAAAAGAGAAGGACAAGTGATGGAGAATGGGGCTAGATGACAGGAGTATGGAGGAGAAAGGAAGGTGATGAGATAGAGAAAAACACAGAGACATAAGAATGAGGGGGTGAGAAAAAGGGAGAGAATAATGGGAGAGCAGAGAGGGAGTGAGAGACAGAGGAGTCCAGAAGGGTATTTGTTTTGTCTAGCAGCACTCTTAAATACTGAACTTCCGTTGCCAAAGGAAACAGAACACAAGGCTCAGTATCAGGACATATGTGTGTGTGTGTGTGTGTGTGTGTGTGTGTGTGTGTGTGTGTGTGTGTGTGTGTGTGTGTGGCCGGCATACCAAAGGGGCCCTGCTCCTCACTGTACCAATGACATCAGTATGATTAGGGCTTTACATTCACCAAGTCCTCATTAAGTTTATCTTTACGGGTGTGTGTGTGTGTGTGTGTGTGTGTGTGTGTGTGTGTGTGTGTGTGTGTGTGTGTATGTGCGGTTGTGTGTGCGTGCCCTGCGTTCAAACTACGCAAATTTCAGTCTACACACCGTGCAGCTGGCTTCAGACAAAGGTGTTCGTCGTGCTTTGTTTCAAAGATGCGGGTGTGAGGGTGTGTGAATGTGTGTGAGTGTTTGAACAGTTGCAGGAGCGGAAGAGAGTGGGGGTGTTGGTAGTTGAGTGGGGGGACTTTGTGTGTGTGTGTGTGTGTGTGTGTGTGTGTGTGTGTGTGTGTGTGTGTGTGCGGGGGGGGGGGTTCAATGATAGGGTGTTTTGCTTTGAAAGCAAACTGGGGGGGACATCAAGCCCCCACCATTACCACACACACAGCAAAAGTATTGATTTTCTAGCTGGTGTGTGAGGTATGGTAAGTGGTTGGTAATAGCAGGGGAAGAGTGTTGTGAAGTGGTGCAGGTTAAGAAGTTTGGCTGCTGGGTAGATTTTTTATCTCTGGGATGGGGGCAGCGTTGATGGGATGAGATGGACGCAGGTCAAAAAACACTCCAATATCTGTAAATGGGGAAAAGAGATGTGAAAAACGACTACAACGACTGAAATATAACATTTCCAAAAGCTGTTTACTGTACGCACACACAAAGTAAACGCGTGTTGATGCTGGGAAAACAATTTCACACATGTCCTGTGAACACATACATGCAAGTAATCTCACATGTACATACACACACACAGAGGCAAATGCATATATTCATTCATACAGCAAATTATGCACCAACATGCCCACATTTAGTACACTTATATATGCACACACACCTCCACAAAGTACTTATGCATACTTTAACACTGAACACACATTTAAGTACACTGGGATCTTGCTGAACACAAAGACAGACACTGAAGTATGAATGCACACAAACATGTAAAACGTACACAACTCCTACACAGTTGAAGGAAGGGAATATTATGCTGTTGTGCTATCAAATACATTATGCAAAAACATAAACACATTACACTGACACTTCAGTACAAAGTACTAATATAAATACATACGCCCAATAAATGCTGCATATACACATACATTTGTGCACATGCTAAACACATGGTAGGAAAGTAAGCACATAGCTCATACGTTCCTTGAGCAAAGGACATACAAGGCACATACAGGCACACATTTTACACATCCAGAATGTATTGTCAAGTGACACAAACATACTTTCAGAAAAGTTTGTCGTTCCCATTAAAACCATAGCTGCATTGGGAGAACTAGATACCCAGTTCCCTAGGTGGTGCCCAGTTTCATTAAAAGTGACACACTTCGGGCACAAACCAGTTGACAGACACAACAGAATGGCACAAAAAAATAATATACTGGTACAGCTTTGTGAGACCTTTAATTTTTTATTAAATCTAAGAGCTGCAACATTATCTTTCATTGCCAGGTAAACAGTAAAAATAGAGTATGTATTCATGTTAGTATGAATGTGCTCTATCATGAGTCATATTGCTTGGACAATGCAGCGCTTTCCTGGATAATGTTGCATTGGCAGAAATTGGGCCAGGTTCAACTTTTTTGCTGGAATCTGTTTTTTTTTTTTGTTGTTGTTGTTTTTTTTAACAGAGCCCTCTGCATTGGCAACCCTGCTGCTTCAACAAAGCTGCCCCATTCAAATAAATAAGGCGCTGCATTTTTAATGTAGGTTTAATGTTGGTTTGAGCAATCCTAATAGTAGTTCCTGGGTTGCTGCCATTGAGACCTTGTGATTGACTTTACTAATATACAAAATGAGTGATGATGGAGACAATGTTGAGAGACAGAAACCTGGCTTAACATGGCTGCTCCATAGAAGTACCTAATCATGTCTGTTCAAAGTTTACAGCCAAATATCTGTGTTTTCAAAAATCTCAGTTTCCCCTGCATCACAGCAATGTGAATTTGTCCATTCTGAAGCGCATTTGGGGAAAAAAGCACTGTTTTAGGACCTGGAAAATGCCCGGCTGTGTGTGTATGGAATTCACTGATTCAATAGAACTGCTGCCAGGGGTAGTTAAATGCTGTCTGTAGTGTCTAAGCACACAGAGGAATAACATCCCTAAGACCTGTGAAATCCTCTGCTGATGCTGTCCTTGTTTGCCGACATGCTCAATCTATGTTTTTGTTTTTTCCACTGATGAAACAGGTGGTCTCTGTATAGATCTGACAGCCCACCCTCCTCTCCAACACACACACAAACAAGCACACACACACACACACACACACACACACACACACACACACACACACACACACACACACACACACACACACACACACACACACACACACACACACACAGTTATACTCCCTTTAGTTTTCTCAATAATAGCTAAAGGATGCTTTTCCTCTCAGGAGCTTTCACGGCATCCCCGTCTCCCCCATTCTCTCCTCTCCTCTCTTTTGCCTGTCGCTGCCTTCCTCCCTCCCCTTCCTCCCTCCACTCACAATTACACTCAACAGCTGCCAGTGTCCTTTGGAGAAAAAATGATGCGTGTCCAAAACAACTGATTTCTCTCTCTTTCTTGTCCTTTTCCTCCTTCATTCAGCCTCCTTCTGTGCCCTCACCTCCTCTCTTCTATCGACCAGTTATTCCCTACACCGCTCCCGCCACCACCACCTCCTCCACCCCTTCCCCCTTGCTCTCTCTTGATCTCTCTGTGCATTTGAAGCATGTACCACATTACATTCAGGCAGTCAGGCAGGCAGGCAGGCAGAGAACAGTGGTGATGGGAGATTTCTGTCTGCCAGGCGTGCACATGTGAAGGTCCCTGGTTGCCTTTATCATCTCGCCTGACAGATACACTGATCGCACCATGGTGCACAAAAGCATAGACATGACTGAATGACCAGGCCAAAGTATTGAGATTTTTTTTTTCAGACAAACCTAGCCATAAAAAGGTTGTATGTGCTCCCGATTTCGTTAGTCTGTGTGGGTTTTGAAAGAATCAAGCACACAAACATTACAATAGCTTTCAGATACACTTCTGGAGAGGAGAACAGGTATGAATCAGAATGACGTTATTGTCACATAGAGAAAAAGAAAGTGTCACGCAGAAGAGAGGGGACACACTCAAACACAGAGCGATGGTACCTATAGTAACAAACTTGCAAAGCCTCGTGAGGCTTTAGGTACAATCGACAGTCTGAAGGATAAATGAGTGTGTGTATGTTTGTGTACTTTTGTTGTATTCACCTAGGTGTTTAACGGGTTTGTTAGGGTCTTGTTTTATTTTGTCCTCTGTGGCGGTGCGATAGAGGGAATTTCATTATGCAAATCTGTGTCTCTCTGCTGATGAGCATGCCCTCAGGCTTCTGTGTCACACACAATGGCACTCACACACACACACACACACACAAACGCACACACACACACACACACACACACACACACACACACACACACACACACACACACACACAGTTATACTCCCTTTAGTTTTCTCAATAATAGCTAAAGGATGCTTTTCCTCTCAGGAGCTTTCACGGCATCCCCGTCTCCCCCATTCTCTCCTCTCCTCTCTTTTGCCTGTCGCTGCCTTCCTCCCTCCCCTTCCTCCCTCCACTCACAATTACACTCAACAGCTGCCAGTGTCCTTTGGAGAAAAAATGATGCGTGTCCAAAACAACTGATTTCTCTCTCTTTCTTGTCCTTTTCCTCCTTCATTCAGCCTCCTTCTGTGCCCTCACCTCCTCTCTTCTATCGACCAGTTATTCCCTACACCGCTCCCGCCACCACCACCTCCTCCACCCCTTCCCCCTTGCTCTCTCTTGATCTCTCTGTGCATTTGAAGCATGTACCACATTACATTCAGGCAGTCAGGCAGGCAGGCAGGCAGAGAACAGTGGTGATGGGAGATTTCCTGTCTGCCAGGCGTGCACATGTGAAGGTCCCTGGTTGCCTTTATCATCTCGCCTGACAGATACACTGATCGCACCATGGTGCACAAAAGCATAGACATGACTGAATGACCAGGCCAAAGTATTGAGATTTTTTTTTTTCAGACAAACCTAGCCATAAAAAGGTTGTATGTGCTCCCGATTTCGTTAGTCTGTGTGGGTTTTGAAAGAATCAAGCACACAAACATTACAATAGCTTTCAGATACACTTCTGGAGAGGAGAACAGGTATGAATCAGAATGACGTTATTGTCACATAGAGAAAAAGAAAGTGTCACGCAGAAGAGAGGGGACACACTCAAACACAGAGCGATGGTACCTATAGTAACAAACTTGCAAAGCCTCGTGAGGCTTTAGGTACAATCGACAGTCTGAAGGATAAATGAGTGTGTGTATGTTTGTGTACTTTTGTTGTATTCACCTAGGTGTTTAACGGGTTTGTTAGGGTCTTGTTTTATTTTGTCCTCTGTGGCGGTGCGATAGAGGGAATTTCATTATGCAAATCTGTGTCTCTCTGCTGATGAGCATGCCCTCAGGCTTCTGTGTCACACACAATGGCACTCACACACACACACACACACAAAGACACACAAACACTCTGTCTCTGTCACACACACTCACGCATATAAATACTCTCATCCATGCAGTGTGTGTCTCTTTCACCCTCACACACTCTCAGACACACACATGCTCAGACACTCATGAAAACATGCGTGACTGTGCCACACAGACACAGTCACGCATATCATGTCTGAGACTGGAGGCACAGCAGGGGAGCTTGCGTGTGTATCTGCACATTTGTGTGTGTGAGCTTGTGTGTGTCATGAGGCTAAAAGGGGCTGCTTAAGGTTACAAACCATTTTGGGGTTACAAACCATTTCCCCTAATTCCCTTGTACATGGCTGCACCCCTTTACACACACACACACACACACACACACACACACACACACACACACACACACACACACACACACACACACACACACACACACACACGAACATACAAACGCACACACACACACACACACACACACACACACACACACACAAACACATACAGTTGGAGATATGCCGCAGATATGGGGACACACAAAAATATATAAAACACACTCATAAAAACATAAAAACAAAACACACATTAAAAAGCAGAAAGTAGCACAAAAATCTACATTGTTATTCACACACAAACATGTACCTTAGCATACACGCGCACATATACATGAAAAATAACACACAAATAAATGTGTGTATGCAAAAGGTCAAATTACACACACAAAAGGAGAGCCCTACCCCATGTGGATGTGACCCAATGACCCTGCTGTCACACACAGTGCCCATCTGCCACAGAGAAGCACAGAGGGAGGGGACGAGAGTGGGGTGAGGGGTGTCTTGAGGGAGGGGGAGTTTGGGGGGGTTACACCATGGGGGGGGGGCACTAAAGCAACTTAAAATGGAACAGAGCAAAGAAAGAATGGGTCTTCACGGTAAATTTTGAGTTCACTTTTGCACAGATGTGTTGTTTGGTGCCCAAAAAGTTTTAGTGGTTTTAGCTCCCCCTTCATTCTTTCTATGTGCCCTCCCCCTCTTTACCATCGTAATACACACTCTCATACAGATACACTCACACTTCAGGAACATAATGTACTCCTGTTAGCCTGCTGCTGATCTATCCAGAACCTCCTGTCCGCTGTTTCCTTTAAAGCGGAGCCGTCTCAGGCTTCCTATAGTAAATAAAGAAAATACTCCGGGAAGCCGGCGGACTACTGTCCTGAATGTAGAACAGATGAGGAACAGAGAGGGAACAAAGACATCAGAGGCCTGGGAGGGCTGATGGAGTAAGGAGGAAACTTGCTGTTGCCATGTGAAAACTGTGCATCTACACTTTGGATCATTCTTTGAACGTCCACTGATTGTGTTATATACCAACTTAATTCTGCAGGCTTATCAAATTATTCCAAAACCAGTTTATCACATTATCTGAAAAACATGGTTTTCAATCAGAAAACCATGCTTGTTTTCTTAGTTTTGGATATATGAGGTTTGCCTTGACGTGGAAACTTGTAATATTAATAGAAAATCTGTTCCACTGAAAAGGAAATTTGGCTTCATGGAAGTTTAGTGGAAACTTTTTTATGTAAGCCATAGCTCCCAAACAGAAACAAAGACGGAAAGGATGGTTCTCTTGTGCAAATCTGGTTATAGTTAGAAAGATATATGATCTGCAGTTACATTGTGCAGTTATTAGTTTTTATTACATATCATATATTGGCATCTACTGCCAATATGATGGCAGTTCCTCTCTGACCACAGCTGCCTGAAAACAGCCTGTGAAACCTGCAATAAAGTTTTATTTTCTGTGCCAGCTATGTTTCATTATTTTATTGTTCAATTATGTTTTTTTGCGAATTAATTTTTCATTTAAATATCAGCTCTAACCACACAAAGTATTGGACAATGACATCTTTAGTGTCAGAATATCTGTACTGGCCTTTGACACTCATATATGTAGATTTAGGTTTAGAGATGATGGAAAGTAGGATATGGACAGATAACCGAGGAGGAAGAAAGGCAGAAGGAGGTGAAAAGTGGGAAGAAGGTACCCAGGCTTCCTCCCCGGAAAAGAGAAGGAGGAGGATGACAGGCTGTAGAGCAGGAGAGCAGGGGGTGCAAAGGATATCCAGAGGGGGCCAACTGTGGTGGTGTCAGACGGGGGTGCTGCCAGCACACATCCTGCCAACACACCAGGAGCCAGACACAGACACATGCACGCACACACACACACACACACACACACACACACACACACACACACACACACACACACACACACACACACACACGCACACACACACTTAGGGCCAAGCCTGAGGCTGTGTGTGCATGTGTGTGCCAACCCTGCCAACTGTACCCCCACCACCACCAACCATCCACCCGCACCCCCCACAACCCCTGAAGACCCAATCTGGAATCAGTTTACAGCGACAACTCTCGTGCCAGGCTCGCCCTGCTGCCGGCCCTGCTCGTGATTGTTTCACTGAGTTAGAGACGTGGGTTGACTGAGCTCTCGACATAAAGACTGATCACACATCACAGTGCTTAGAGGTTGAAATGCATTTTGAAGCTGGGAATTGTTTGAGAATATTTGTATTCTTCTGAAATACTAGAGCAAAATCAATCTGGATATTGTATTATGCTGGGAGCAGTAAATTGTGAAGAGATTGTTTTCCATAGGCCAGCATTAGCAGTGGAGAACCTTTTTTTACATACCCACAATTTATTTACTTATAAGTAAATAAATTGGGGTGGTTCAGCCGACACATGTACAGTAGTGCCATTTACAACTGATATTGTTTGTATCAAATGCATACTATATAATGAGAGATACCTCAAATCATTGTTAGAAATCCCATAATGCATCTTTAAACCTCTTCTCAGTCCAGCCCCCCCCATCTCCAAGTGACACTAACCCCTAACCCTCTTAATACCCTAGTCATGTTTATGCAAATTCCATTTGTATGTACTGTGTGTACATAATTGATGCTGCTATCACCTATGGGACAGACCTGCCTTATAGAAATGGAGGTTTCTCTCCTCCAGCGAGGATGATAAAGATTATATATGGAGTCTGCAGAAGGGAGAAATGCGTTTTTTTAAATATTTCAGACAAGCTAGGCTGATTATGTAAAACCTGCACTGTAACCCGGTGTAGTTTCATACTCAAAGATAGTTCAGCAAACAAAATCATACTTCAAACGATGTGGGTGGACTTGTAACTGTGATCACTCTTCTCACTCACAACTGATTTGCTTTAAAACGCTTAAAGATTTCCCAGTGGTATCAAATGGTGGTTTGAAAAAGAATTTGGGGCGGGGGCACAGACCTGGCCACAGTAAATACAAGATCAAAAGTATGGCAAAATGACCAAAATAGAGTCAAAACTGTTGTTAAGATTATTGGAATATCATTAAAGGAGCACGCCACCAATTTTATACATGAAGTTCAGCTTACTCCTGACAAGTAGTCCTTTTCAGCCTGTGAGATGTGAAATGTTGTATAATGTCTTTTGTGGTTTTGAAGAGAGCTTGCCAAAGTTTAAAAAAATAACCCAGATGATATCACTATGGTTATCTTGGCTTAGGCTGAAGACTTAAATTTTTAACGGAAAGCCGGCATTACAAAGTGTCGCTGTAGGGTTTAAAATGAGAGAGCATTTAAGAAGTACGGGTCATATAAAGAAAGAGGATATTGAACTGCATTATGGATATAGTAGGATGCAGCAGTTTTTGAGCTTGACACATACTAGAGAGGAAATCTTGGCATTATTTTCTTTGATTTTGACCATTTTGATTTTTTTTTAAATCTCTCTCTTGTGAGTCACCCAACTTCATGAAAGTGCAGTATTAACTTTTGTAGATGCTCAGAATATGTGTCTCATACTGAAATGAAAGCCTTAAAATGAATTCCCAAATATATATACCACTGCTTGGAATGCTACACTGCATTGCTTGTGCTTGTTAGTCAACATAAAACAAACGCATTATGATTTAATTTATTTTGCTTTGACAGAATTTTTTGGTAAAAATTCTTTTTTTGTTAAAATTACAGTTAGGCAAACTGGATGTTGTCAACCTACCTAAATGACCTACCTAAAGTTATGGCTTGTTTAATGCTAGCCTGTATCTTCCCATCTGGTGATTAAATATACAAGGTATAATGTTGTGGGTCACACTGGATTATACAGAAGTTCATGATTATGTTGAAAATACTGTTCCCCTGCAAGCTTGAGATGTATACATTAAGATGTCTTAACAGCAAGACAAACAAAGCCGTACTCGCTGACTCCGAAGCTAACATCAGCGCAGGCATCCCTCAATCTGCTAAACAAACTTCATCCCTTTTCCCTGTAAACGATTTCCTATTATAAACACATGTTGGAGATGAATCACTCTTTAGTTCAACTCTCGGAGAGGACATTTAAGACAAGTTCCCCCTCCTGTTTTCCATTTGGCTGTTTAATTGTCTCAGCGCTGTCAACAGACTATCAAGGTAATTAGCCATGACTGCACAACAACACAATCAGACAGACAGGAATGAACTGCAGCCTCTGAACATGATACTTAGAGAAGGAATGGGTGGGAACAGCTTAATGTGGGCGCACATATGCACACACACGGGTATGCACACATCCGGGCACACATGTACACTGACACACACAGACTTTCATGCACAGTCATTACCGTACCCTGAGTACATAGTTCGATGCCACACATTATATTTCCTCCGCCAACCATAACCCTCCACCCACCTCCTCCTTAATCCTTCTACCTCTTACAACTCTCTCTCTGTGTCTCTCTCTCTCACACACACACACCCACACACTCAGACACACAGACACACACACACACACACACATACACAGTTACAAAACCAAAACCTCATTTCCTTTGTGCCTCAAGCTATAGGAGTAGTGTTAATTGCGAGAAGGTGGGGAGTGAGCAAGGGTGTGCTTTTTGTGTGTGTGTCAGTCAGCAGGAACATTATAGGTTTATAGGTGTGTATAAGCCGTTGCGATTGTATACGTGTGCATTTCTATATGTGTGAGTGTGTGTGCGCTCATTTCTTTTAAGTGTGTAGGCAGTCTCTCCTTTGCCAGTCTGGGCATAGCTCCAGGGTTTCCTGCACCACCTGGGCATCTGTGAGTCTTCGTGCCTTTCACTGGGTACCGTCCCAGCTGGAGTGTGTGTTTCTATGTGTGTATAAGTTTCTGTTTATGTGCATCAGCTGAGGAGGGGCTGCTGATGATGAGCCTTTAGTGCCAGCAGCAAACACCATTGTTTTATTCTCTTTGAGCCATGGGGGCTCATACACAAACACACACACACACACACACACAGACAAGCTCAGACTGTACACCTGGTTTCCACCTCTGCCTTCTTCTCCACACACTAAGTGGATTCTTCCCTTTGAAAAACATTACCAATAAAAAAAGACACAAGGAATTAAGAGGAGGGGAAAAGAATTCGATCAAACGGCCCCCATTAAGTAGCCAATGAAGCTCTCTGTGCTCGCTTGCTTAGACTATCCATACACCATTAGTTGTTCAGGCCATGGCGGACTTAAAAGTACCTTGATTCAAAGGTCATCTACCTCCATTGAGCAGAGCTCATATTAGATTAGCTCTATAGCATTATGTGAGTAAAAAAGAAAGGGCATTCCTGGTAGATTGTGAGGTAGAGATTATATTGACTCTGGGGCGGCCATTGTCAATGCTCTCTTCAAACAGAACTGAATATACAGCTATGGTTTATTTGTATAGGATCCTTTTATAAAGAATATTTTTTATGGATTTACTGTAATTCATTATATGTATCAATAGTAAAAGGCTTCAAGCAATCACTAGTAGAAACTTTATGTTTTTGCCTCATGATGAGCAACTAAGTGCTTTTGGTTATCTGCCTTTTTATTTACCACTACATTAGGTAATAAAGGTAAAAGCTAGAGGTAATTGGTAGTGAAGTTAATGTTTAAAATAAGCGATACGGTAACAAAGTTAAGAGACAATAGAGCTAATACATTATAGAGTGCTAATATTGCTGTCAGTGAGCACGGGTATTAGTAACAGTGACAAAATTAATGAATCAACAACAAAGAGGACAGAGGAGATATAAAAGTGTAATAAAACAACGTCCTTGTTCCTCTCCACTGGTGAGATAGCCCTAAAAATTATGCATTTTCTCTAGGTGGTTACAGGAAAACGTGCCAAAGCTTTGGTGGTGAAAACAATTTTAAGAGCATTCAGGTAGGGGTCAACAGATCGCTGTGTACAGAAACACTTCAGGGTTGCAACAATACACACTGCACCGGTACAATAATGCTTCTGGCCTCAGGCACCACAAACACACACACACAAAAATACACTCCTATGCTCTCTGCCCACTGTTGCCCCAAGGTTGAAACTCTAAACCTAATCACTCAATATTCAGGGGAGGTAACACTGCTGCACTCTGCCAACCCGATCTCTCCACACATTTCTCTCGTGTGTCTGTGCGGATATTTTTGTGTGCATGTTTGCATATAAGCAGATGCCCTGTACCTTTTTGCATACACAATAGAGGAGCATGTGTATGTGATATGATGTAGAGAATCAAAGTAAACTGCTGGAGAGTGTGTTTAAATGTTGCATGTGCCCACATCTGTGTGTCTACATGTGTGCTAGGCCTAAGTTAAGCACAGGCTAATCAAACCATCGAAATAAAAATGGTAAAACTCACTGTTTAAACTGTTTTTAATCTTTATCAGAACAAAGTACATAATATATTTTTTAGTATAAAAAATGAATATACCAGCGATATAAAAAACGGATATTTAAATAGAATAAAACTAGAAATGTGCACATTAACAAAAATGTTCCCTTTTTTAAAACCAGCTGAACAAAGAAATGCATCTTATTGCCTGCAAAACAACGAGAAATGTCCCGAATCCTTCGGTTGGATGTTGAATGGATTGATGAATTAAAGAACTATCGCGATTGTGTTCAGTCTTATGTCTGTCATAATCACGCTTTGTCGATTGGTTGGGGTTTGCCAATCAGAGGGTAAAGGTCATTAAGGTGGGCCATCATTGGACGAAGGCAGCTCCTGTCCTCGTGGCGGAAAATAGAAAAACCTTATGGCCGAGCGAAATAAAGAAACAAAAACAAAATGAAGGATTAATGTAGAAGGAACACGCATGGAAAACACTTAAAAAAAAAAAAAAAAATATTTTATTTATTTTATTTTTTTGCGTCTTCGATGCGTCAGCAGCTGTCACACTGGGCGAGGAGAGACTAGCTCCGGAAAGTGGATTTTAACTTTGCTGTTAAAACCTCGAACACACCTCGTGTGAAAGGTAAGTCAATTGTTTTATGGACATTGTTTGGACTTTTGCTTTATTCCGGGGCCACATCACTGACCCGTTCAGAGATACTGTGGGCCACTGTGGAACTGTGTTGAAGTGTGTGTGCTGTGTGTTTTGAGGAGTTTGCCCAGTGGAGTCCCTGTTTTGTTACTTGTGCGATCTCTCTCTCTCTCTCTCTCTCTCCCTCTGTGCGCATGGGCACGCGTGCGCTCTCTACTCGCTTAGCTCCTTTCTCTCTCTCACCCTCTCTCCAACCGGATGCCTGTTATACAGTATGCTGTTTGTAGGATTTGACATCATGTACAGTCTCTACTAAGGGATCACTTAATCAGGAGCATTCCTGTTGTGCTGTGGAGCATAATTCATATCAATTTTCCATATGTCTTTCCCCATGCATAATCTCAGATCCTTTAGTGTCCATGTTTTAGTGTCTGACTTTGTCTATGTCTGCCCAGCGTCCACTTGCTATTTTGCACTGTAGTAGCTATTCAATAATGGCCTCAGACATTTAGACATAACATAGACTTTCTGTGATCTTGCTGGCATGGCATTTCTCTTATGGAGCCGTTGTAATGTATCATTTCATGGTGTAGGTAGGGCAAGAATAATGACTCAAAGCCAGGGCCTCCACAATCCCCTCACCCCTTCCCCCTCCCTGTGTGGGTCTGTTCATTGTGTACAGTATGTTCACTTTAGCCGTGGAAGGACAGTTCAGAGTTGCTTTTTGTATGACATAGCTATATGTTTTTACAATCATACACGCCACAAATGCATCTGTGCAGCACTATGTATGTATGCTTAAACCTATACTGTCTATACTGTGTGTGTGTGTGTGTGTGTGTGTGTGTGTGTGTGTGTGTGTGTATACACTACTGGTCAAAAGTTTTAGAACACCCCAGTTTTTCCAGCTTTTATTGATACTTAAACAGTCCAAATAAAGCAGTGAATACTCTTAAATGGTACAAAGGTTAGCAGTAAATAAAGGTAAGCGGTAAACAGCCCGGGGTAAAATAAAAATAAATAAATAAATAAAAAGTTTAGGTCACCTAAAACTGAAAAATCGTGTAAGTTTCATAGAAAACAGGCCTTTTTTGGTGATCAAGACTTTTAAGGATTAATTCACAGCTTTCCTGCAGCAATGAAAGTAAATGAAGTTAATGAGCACAATTGCTACATGTGCACCAACTTTTGTTGATTACTTACCAACCCCTTGTCTGTACAAAGGCAGTGTTGGACCAAACTGTTTTACTTCACCCTCTGATGCATTAATAGGACAACACTTTACTGCAAGAAGTAGTATTGCATGTTGCTATCAGAATGGTGAGACAAAGGCAAGGAACAAAAGAAGACAGACAGAAGACAGAAGACAGAAGGTGAAAGCAAAGCGGCATACAAGTGCAACACATTTGTGGGACCTTGTGCAACAGTGTTGGGACGAAGTTTCTGAACAGTGTTTTATTTCAATTGTAAGAAGAACACCATGAGTGTGTTCAGCTGCTGGATGACTCAAACATTTTTAATTAAATTAAGTTCAACAAAAAGATTCCTTGTTTTAGAAAATCTCCAGTTGTTTATATGTTCTGTGCTTTAATTTCAGAAACACTGAGACATTGAATTATGTAAATTTAATTTCAACAATTGGAAAAACTGAGGTTTTATAAAAGTTTTGACTAGTAGTGTACATAAAAGTGTGTGTGTGTGTGTGTGTGTGTGTGTGTGTGTGTGTGTGTGTGTCTGTGTCTGTGTGTATGAGTGTGTGTAATAGGTTTGGGGAGACAGCAGGGGTCCCGCGAGGCTGATTAGTGGACCCTACCAAATGTCATTAGGGTGTAATGAAAAAGCAGCCCTGGTACTAATGCATACTAAAGTGAATGGGCTGTAACATTACCACAGCGTCCAGACTACGCCTGTTGGCACATTGGTTTGCACGCCTGTGTGTGTGTGTGTGTGTGTGTGTGTGTGTGTGTGTGTGTGTGTGTGTGTGTGTGTGTGTGTGTGTGTGTGTGTGTTTCAGCCTTACATGTCAAATATCTGAGGAAAAGATGACGGAAACAGAGCAAACGCTGACAGAGGGCCAACATGTATGTGTGTGTGAGAGAGAGAAGGGAGAGAATTTGCTGGACCTTTCCACGCCTGCAATTGTTTGAGAGATCTCATATGGATGCATGTACAATAGTATGTGTTTAATGTACATTATCTTTATGCATGTATGTGCAGACAAAGGCCAATCTTAATGTGTCTGTTGTATTAGTATACATATGACTAATCATGTCACTGAGTGTTTGGACATATGCAAATATCGCACTGGTCTAGCATGCCAGCAGATGTTCTTGAGTGTACTTTGTGTATGTACGCATCCAAAAGTTCTTGTATGTCAAAGTTTGCTTGCCTCTGTTTGCGCCTGTGTGTGTGTGTGTGTGTGTGTGTGTGTGTGTGTGTGTGTGTGTGTGTGTGTGTGTGTGTGTGTGTGTGTGTGTGTGTGTGTGTGTGTGTGTGTGTGTGTGTGTGTGTATGCCCTTTCCTCTGTGACTCCATCTACATTTTCCAAGAGTAATATCAGTGGCAGGGCCAAAGAAAGTGCTTTCATTCAGTGGTTGATACAGTAATCACAGTGAGGGATAAGTAATAACTGTCTACTGTGCTGCCATTTAACTACTTTGGCCTTGACTTCACTATTGACTGTATTTGAGGTGTCAAATTCGGTTTTGTTATGCACTTTTGTGACGTGTGTCTGTGAGTGTGTGTTATGGCTTTATGAGTAGTGCTGTAGAGCGCAGTGACTGGTTGCTTATTGTGCCAGCTGTTAAATGTAAGAAGTGTATAAAAAAAAAAAGCCCCATCTCCCTGAAACAACATTAGACGAGTGTCTGTCCTCTTTTTCTTAAACAGGGACCACAGTGAAGGGCGAACGAGGATGTGTGTGTGTAATCCACCCCCACCCCCACCCCCACCCCCCTCTGTGTCTGTCACAGCATCATCTCTCATTCAGTCCCTCCAGAACGATTGAATATTTACTCTCATTTAATGTTACTGTCCAAAAGAAATCGGGCAACAGAGACGCACATATACACAAACACACACATTCAGACACACACACAGCCTACTCTACCCATTTAATTAAGCACTCTATGAATAATTCAGTTTGAGCCTCTGGGCTAAAGATAATTATAACGATCAGGATAATAATGTTTATTTTGCTTTTTATTGTATTAAGACATCAATATCTCTGCAGTGCAGTGTGGACAGTTTGCAGCTACACTTCTAATGCTTGAAGCACCACCTCTAATATCCGAGTGGCAGACTGTCTATCTTTGTGCGTGTGTAAACTTTATGTGTGTGTGTGTGTTTGTCGCAGAGGGCGGGTGCTTGAATATGTGTGTGAGAGGAGAATTATAACGTCATTAGAATTAGCCTTCCTCACGATGCCAGACAGAGATGGATTGTTGTTGTTTTTTTGTTTTTTTATTTAAATATTTTTATCTCATGGATCAAACTATGGATTGATATTTAGAATCTCAAAAGTTGCTGGTTCAGCCCCAGTACTGCGATTTTCAACTGCGACCTTGAAAATTGTGACTGTTCCCATTCCCAGTAGAAATATCAGAACCCATAATCCTCAGTTTAGCAGATCAATAATATATAATGTGATTACAGTTGGGCTCACTGTGCACAGCAGCTGTTCTCCACCTTATGTGGCTTCTATCAAGTTCTGATTAGTCAATGATTGTCTATTCTTTGCCGGGCATATGGAATCAGCAGTCTATTCGCTGTCACTGTATAGCCATTGATTAACAGCAACAGATGTGGGAACAGTGATTGTGCTGTATTGTTGGTCTGCACCCTGGCATATTGTAACACACTGGGTAGTCTTTTCCAAATTTCTGTGATTTGCTATTCTTCCTGAAGATTATTGTAAATCTTTTCTAATTTATTCTGCCGCGGAGAGGTTGGGGAAAAATGGAATGAATCATGAGCTAAATTTGATCCTGTGAAGTATATGTATTTGGGATGTAGTCTTCTGTTAACTGGTGTTTTTCATTATTTCCTTTGTCACCACATTCATATATCGGTGCTTTTAAAGTAACAGGTATCTTCATCGTCTCGACCCATAGATGTGCTTTCAAATCCATAGTTAACTATCTACCATCCGACCTTTCCATCCATACTATATTTCCATCCATTCACAACTATCCCTTATAAAAAAAACACACAGTTAATATCTATTCTATTAGACCTGAGATCCTTAAAGTCCCACCCCTCCAAAAGCTCCAGGGCTTCTGTCCAGACACCCGGCCTCTCTGAGAGGCACTGGCACAGTGAGGGCTTCTCCCGCTGGGCTTTAGCGGTAGGGAAAAGTCCATCTGCGGAGCTGGACTTGCTGGAGTTAACCCATCAGCCTCTGAGGCTGATGATGGATGTCCCAGACAGACAGGGAGGTTGTTGGGGTACATGTAGAGAGAGAGACACACACACACACACACACGGAAGCAAACTGAACAACAGATGGATAGACTGCCTGTGTGTGTATGTGCGGGTGGTGTACAAGTCTAAGAAACTTGAGAAACTATCAAGTGCCTTTTGTGTCCCCTCAGCGTCCGCCTCGTTTGATTAGGGGCTTTAAGGGGCCCTGTGGATCGATAACTGACTTTGGTAGCCCCCTTCAGCTGTAAATACACGCACACTCAAACAGACACATGTACAAAGCTCTGCAGCAGTTCATTTAGGCTAAGCCGTCAATCATCAAAGTGTGGACAGTCCAGTCTGGACCAGCCTATCTAGGACGCTGGAGGGGGTTTATGTTCGTGTGTGTGTTTGTTTGTGTGTGTGTGTGTGTGTGTGTGTGTGTGTCTGTGTGCGTGTGTGATTTGATATGAGGATGAGATATTATGTGTCTTCATGGTCCATCTGTCATGTGCATGTGTATCCGTGTCCATGTGTCCGTGTGTACATGTGTGTGTGTGTGAGTACCAGTTAGTTCGTGTTCCTTATTATCTTGCCAATAATGGTATGCCAAAATGAGCGGGCGGGTCGATGTGAATAATCCTGAAGTCAGACAGATTTTTCCTTTAATCCTCATTAAACCAGGTACGGTAATTTAAGAAACATACTTATTTGACTTGTAGGTCAACTAATGGGAAAACAGTGTACACACATATACACACACAGGCTGGATGATGTCATTACCCAACACAACCACAATCCCCTACTTCTGAATATTAGGTTAACTGCTGTGCTCAAGGGCACTTTGACATTAATTGTGGAGGGAGGTAGGGTATTTTATCATCCAGATTTTCCCATGTGGTCCAGAAATTGGAACGGAGGGAACAAAAGAACCATTAAGCGACCACCTGCAGCTTTATAAAGTGGATAAAAGACATGGAATAATGAAAAAAGCAGCTTTATACATGTTGCATACATAAATAAACACAACAAAGACTTGTGTTTAATTATCCCAAAAGTGATATGTCCATGTTTAAGGAAGTTTGAAAGTACAATGTATAATATTTTAACATCAGCAAAAAATCGAGACGTAAGTTCTGACATCAGATTAGCCAGATTGCTTCAAGGCACAAATCCGTAACCCTTTTACCGTAATTTCAAATAATACAAAAGTAAATTCTGCTTCCACTGTTATATTTACATATTTCCAGCTCCATACTGACTTAACTTGTCAGATTGTATGTTAACTGTCAAAGGCTGCAGGGCCATTATAGCATTTTATCCATCTTTTCTTCAAAGCAAACTCACGGTTGAGCATCAGTGAGGCAGATGATTAGCAACATCCTGTGTGACAAGAAGTATCGGTGTTGTAAAAGTGGTGCTGATTTGCAATAGGTGTCTGGCAGGCTAAAACCACATATGTCTCAATTAGATGACAAATCTAGCTAATATTTCTCACTGTCTACTAATCTAAGGTCCAAAATTTAAATACTGTTTTCCCAGTGGTAAGTCAGACAGATATGGTAAAGAGTTTCAGTCTTGCATCGAAGATTCCACAGTAGAACCCAAGGGGAAAAAGTTTGTGCAAAGCCAAATCGGATGGAAGGCAGAAACTAATTATTAGGTAATATCACATTTCTGGGGACTGTTCTTCCCAATAATTTTAACCGAGGCAACCAGGATTTGTGAATATACACATGCTTCAAAATCAGAGTGGAAGGTGCATATTCATTCCGTTTGAAGGCGATGTCCAGTCAAGGCGTGTCACAGAAGGGTTGGCTCTCTGTCCTAGTGGTCAATTCAGATTCCTGTCCAGTCTGCTTGTCCGAGCTAAATGGAAACACAGTGTTTGACAAACAGCTTGTCCACCCACAGGAGTTTTTCACTGTGAACCTTGTAGATGCCACCGCAGCTGACCACATTGCTACACACTCAATTTCACACAGACACACACACTTAAACACACACTGTCACCTTCCCTGTGGTGCTCTCTGGCCACCGAAACACAGCCCACCGCCCACGCCGCTGTCACTCACTTGTAGCTCCTCCCGTCTGCTTTACCTTCTCTCTCTCTCACACACACACACACAAACACACACACACACAAAACACCGCCCACACGTGCCAGTTAACCTACAAATGAGGCGGCACGGGTCGTGTCGTGTTCCGCTGCCCCCACGGGCCTGACTGACCTGTCTGCGTATTGGTTTTATTCCCGCCCACGCCGACTGCCTGATGGACTGCCTTGCCTAATTGACTGACTGAATTACTGACTGACTGACTGTCTGGATGGATGACTGGATAAATGTGTAGCATGCTGGGATAGCGTGGTTGTGGGAACGTGAAGGCTGGATAGTGGCGATACAGCTGTGAGAGACTTGACCAGAGCAAGGAATCATAAAAAATATCTTTTAATATTTCTATATTTACCCATAGTATGTTGTTATCATTGCTGAGTGGTGGCATTTTGCTCCCTACATACCAACTGCAGTCCTTATGGCATTTTTTAGTCTCCCTTTAAGGTTTCCTCAACATTCCTGTAGGGATTTACAATTTTGCTATAGGACCAATAGTCTTAAACAATCAGACTCATTAAAAACATTTGTAAAATTAATTTTGTTCAATTTAAAAATTATTTTCATAGCTTCAAGAAACAAAAAAATCCCTTTTCATGGCAACAAGGAGGATTTAGCCCATTTTTTAATATTTGTGAATGTTATAAGACCCAAAGTTGTGTGTTTTACTGTGTTTGCCTAGTCTTTATTCACTTAGGAAGTGTTGACAGAGCAATTTTTTTTGCACTACTCTGTGCTGAGTGTGATAGTGAACACTTTGTCAGCGGAATGTAATAAATTAGTGTAGCAAAAACAGTTTATTCAATGAATTTACCTCACATTAAACATGTTACACTCCCATTCTCACACTGTCAGGATAATGGTTTGGAGTGCTCAGGCTCAGATGTAACAATTAAAAACAAATGAAAGTTTGATATTTTCCTACACAAAACTGATGGACAGTTATTTTAGTACCAATTGATATGCAGAACCCGTCTTGCTTTCCCTTTGAGTGAGTGTATGGTGTCGTGTGTGTGTGTGTGTGTGTGTGTGTGTGTGACTCATGCCAGTCCCTCTGTGATGATCATCTATTGTGAGCGTGGCAGCAGCCCGAACACTTCACTGCACCACTGTTAATTTCTCTCTCAGTGCATAAATTAATAGTTTATAAATAAGCAAATAAATTAAAGAATGGATGGGAGGAGAGAGAGGGAGGAGAGGAATGGGGGCAGGAAAAACTTTCTCATCAGAAAAATTTAATTTCTCACTCCGACACCCACGAGAATGGGGGGAGGGAGGCTCAGGCGGTGGGTAATGGATGTGAGTGCGTGTGTGCACGTGTGTGTGTGTGTGTGTTTTCAAAAGGCATTCATTTTCAGCCTTTCTATTGCACTCCTCTGAGCACTGACACGTTGGCATGTTTTTTTTTTTTTTTTTTCTTTTCCCGAGATCCACATTCGACAAACATCTGTGCCTGTTACTGAACACGCACACAACTAGAGGCCTGAAAGACTTGGTTTGTATTTTTTCATTATGAGGAGCCATGATGTTGATGCTGCAGAGGGACACTGGTACAGTTTTAACTCTAGTTTCTTTAGTGATGTGTTGATAACAATAGGTCAGTTGGACATTAAACCCATGTTGCCATTCTTCTGTCTCAACCTCACAGACATCAGGGGAATGTTAAGCGGAAAGGTGGAGCAGAGCAATAGAGCTCTAATGTAGTAGAAACATTGGATTTGCTCCTTGCATAGCCCAGTCTTCACCTAAAGCTCATTTGATTTTGTCATAAAAACAACAAACACAGAAAAGTGTTATTTCAGTTCAGCATATTGTTTACGATTATGGCAAATACAGTTCACCTTGATGTAATAGCTCCATTCATAGCAATTTTACTGTCAAATCACAAGGCTACATTTTGCTTGGCAGTGCAAAAGCAACATTTAAAAGAAATAGTTACTCTGTTATTTTTGACAACATGCTACTTGATGAAATATGTCTGGAAATATATCTGGAATATTAGCAATAGCAGTTAACAACAGCAGTCACAGTATCTTCTGGGATAAAAAACAACTGATATTTGCGTTTAACATTTACCTTGTTGATTAAATAGTCTTAGATCTCTTAGATCGTCTTAGATAGGGTTACTGGTTGAATAGATTATAGGCAAAGCTCTTTTAATGTTTGTTATGTACTACTAACCAACCAGATTTTAGGAGCCAATCGTCACACTGTGACTTGTCCCAACATCTTATTTCAGATGAAAGTATGTTGGATTACAGAGGCAAAACACCACTGAAAAGCTGTTTGCTCTTTACTATAAGAAGAATATGCCCTAATTTTTGATTAGCTGCATATCCAAAAAAAATAATATGCCAGAGTCCGCAATGTGCGATAATGTGTGTGGTTCAGAATTTGTAATATGAAAAAGCTGATTTCCCTTGGTAGTCATTAGTGTTTCCAATAAACCATGGATTGGCCCAGTGCAGATACTTGGCCAGCCATTTGGGCTTAAGGATGACTCCTTTGGGTTGGAACGTGGCCATGCTGGTGAACAGCTATGTTGGTTTGTTTGTTTTGATCCACTCCTCAGCACAGCATGCTGTTTGGAAGACTTTCCCCGGGATTACATATACCATGAAAAGTAGATTACTACACTTACTGGATTCCGACCAAAGACTGCTGAGAGATGAGGTCTACTGAGGTCTGCTAAGACTACTCTGATTCAATTATTTATTTTGGCGCCCTGCTTTTGGATGTAGGTCCTTGCAACTGAGTGCATTCCTGAGATGCCTCTTTGACTTTTCATAGTCCCAAACCAAAAAGGACTGTATGCTCAGTGGAAAAGAAAAGACCAAACTAAACACCTTGAATCAATTACAAAGATAAAATAAAGAAACTGGATTACCTTGTTAGCCAGAGAACTGTGGAGGAAACAGACTCCAAAAATTGTTTTTTCAGGATTTTTTTGCAGCTATGCCTAGTGACAACCTCTCCATATTACAAAGAGCTATCTTTTTTTGTGCAATGTTTCCCAACTCTTTCTCTGTGTGATTGTCCGGACTGTGCCCTTGAAGAGAGCAGCCCACAACAGACACTGCAGAGATCCTCCATGTAAAAGTGTTTTTAATTATTAATGCTGGCCCTCCATATTGGCAGAACTCCAGGCTGCCCGTGGATGGCCACCACATTTCACTCACTCACTGCCATAAATTATTCTCACGGAACGTGCTCACACACACACACACACACACACACACACACACACACACACACACACACACACACACAAATACATGCCTTTAGAAAAACACATGCAGGAATGCACACGTGAAAGCATGAAACCCTCGGTGGACATATGGAAGCAAGTGTGCTTACCTACCAAATAAAATATATGCACACATGTACATACACACACACACACACACATGCTTACTGATGACGCAATGCATCGAGTAAAACACAGGCCATTTGCAGTACTTATCATGTAGGTAAACACAGAGACACAGTTCTAACGCAAGAATGTACCCACACAAACCTACATACAGAACCAAGTGTGTACTCCCACACACTTCCATGTTCCCGCGGTATGCTATCTGACACATGACACACATACACACACTTCACCAGACTCACAAAGGACTGCTGAGCACACACGGGCCATTTGCAGTATTTCTTCTATTCAGTGTATTCCATCCAGCTGTCAACAGGCTGTCAGTGTGTTCAGTTGCCAGGCAAACAGCCCCACCTCCTCCCAATAATAAAATATGCCTTTAAAATGTCACTCGCTCCCGAAAGAGCAAAAGCAGAGGCAACAAATCGATTCACATTAGTTGTTCAATTGACTTTGGCTTGAACTTAGCTCCCACACTCCCTTTGTCTAACCCATGTTCTTTCTTTTCTTTCTTTTTCCTTCTCTCTGTCCTTCTGTCTTTCTCTCTTACATCTACTCGGATTTCAATATATTTTTTTTAACCCTCTGTCTCTCCCTAGCCGGTTCTTGCTTTGTCCCCTCCTTGTCACCTGCTTTTTCATTTTTCTTTTTCCGTTTACAGGTTCACAGATATCTCCACCGCCTCTCCTCCTTCCTCCTTCTCACTTCTTTTTCACCTCCTCTCTATTTTTCCCCCAGCTAATCTAAAGCGAATAAATGCAGCAGTGGCGGCAGCGGCTTCTGCACAACTTCCATTCACTCTCCCAGCCGACCACCGCCGTGGCAGCACTCATTTCAATTTTCACCTCATTTTAGACTTATCACATTGACATCATTAAGGCTCCCTCTCAGCAGCGCACTCATTCGTTATCCTCTCAATTTTACACCTTTCTATCTCTCTCTCCCTCTGTTTGTGTGTGTCTCCTTTTCTCTCACTCTCCTCTCTCCCTCCTTATCTGTCTTGCTCATTGTCAGAGGATTTAAAAGGCTCTCTATTTGAGAGCAGTGAGTGTCTGGGCTTGGTTTTTCATCCCGGTGACAGAAACCTGTTGGAGTCTCCTTATTCAGAATGAAAGAGTTGGACATTTTTGCCTTTTAAAGGGGATAGTAGGGAGCAGCGTTAGGTTTGTAGATCTGAAAAAGTGACACATAATTCATTCTGTTTGCTCATTTCAAAAGTGATAATATTTCTTTTCCCAGTGCAACCTTTGAGGAATATTTTTTTATTTCAATTTTAACAGAACCGTGCGGGGGATTTTGAAAGGTAATTGTGAAGAAAATGAAGGGAATTATATTTCAGCTTCAATCTAATATAATCAAACTAATCTGGAATAGGAAATTGTTGCAATACTGTACTAATATACCACTATGCGAATGAAAGAAATACTACATCAACAATGACTGTCTGACACATTACTAGTGCTGAAATAACATTTACAGGCAAGCAAAAGTGCTATAGATTCATTGATTTCAGCTTTTCAAATGTTAAAATGTACTACGTCTCATTATTATTTAATTGTAAATAGAATATTTTGTGCCTTGGGCTCACAATTTTCTGACATTTTATAGACTAAATTATTATTACTCAAGATAATCTTTGAGATTGGACTGGAGAGTACTTGAAGTGCTCACAAGAGTGGAAACACCTACACCTAGTTTGAATCATCACCATTGGGCAAACTTCATTTACTGAGGAAGACTCATAATGAAACCCTGTGGTGAGATTGTTTTGTCAACAAAATAATCCGTAGTCTCAACTACATAGTTCTACATAGCTGTGTCAAGGAGACTGTACTTTCGTGGCTGTACTTTTTATATTGAGGAGAAACTAAAGCTCTAGTAGAATAGTGGAAACATTTCTCCATCCCAGTTTGGTAAAATTGTGCTTTGAGTTAAACAGGGAACTAGAATTTAAAATGTTGATTAATCCCTGTAATGAAGTGTATTGTGTCATGTGACTGGCCTAGAGCTCCTCCTGCAGCACTCTAATGTACTCTGTGTTTATGCATACAGGCTTGGAGCTATATGTTTGCCTGACTACTTGCAACAGCTTATCTTCCAGCCAGTGGCATCTTGTTATCTGCGACTTGGAAATAAACGCAGTCATAATGTGTGGTACTTTATTCCTCTTATCTCCGTGCAATGTTTTCTCAAAATTGAATCGGTTTTGCCACAGTGTTGATACTTGACTATGCTGATCCCATTGTGTTGTCCACACTAGAGGAGGGCTACTGGTTCCCTGAGCCCTGCTGCACTTGGCTATATCTGAATGTTGTCTCCTGTTTGGCCAAGCTCTCTCTTTAGCTTATCTTAACAGCAGTGTTTTCACAGACGGTGTTTGACACGGAGGACCCTACCCCTGGCGGGGTGGAGCTGACAGGTCAGGGGTCAAGTGAAGTGAAACTGGCAGAGGGAGAGGTCAGGGGAGAGAAAAGATGAGAATACAGGGAAGGGAGATGGAGGTGGAGGAAGGTTAAGACCCCACTGAAAAGGAGCCCAAAGTTAATATCCCTCGTCATCCCCTGTGCTTTAACCCGGGGCTAAACTAATATGGCCTCTCCTTATGAACAACAGTGGCCCACATCTGCATTGTTAGTTAGGAATCTGTGCTGCCATGTTGGATCAATTTGAGGGTAAATAAAATCTGAGTGCCAGGGCCATTTCTGGGTCTCCGGTGTCCCGCTTGCCACACCGCAGGCTTTCACAAGCTTGGAGTCACAATGTAAGACCGTGCCCCAAGGGAAGAAAGTGAAAACTTTTCCACACACACACACACAGCTCACCTCCCATCTATAAACAGAGGCCCAGGGTAGGGTGCGGTCCTGTGGCCAGCGTTGGGGTGGTGTATGGAGGAGGAGAAGGTACAGGTTAGAGGCTGGTGGCGACAGTGGCAGCGCCGCGGTGAGCCTTATGAGCTTGGCGTCATGCACCCAGCGTGTCGCACCTCCCTGCCATGAGAGCCTGTAAAATCCAGCAGCCCCTCTCAACAGGAAACTGAGGTTTGCTGATGGAATTTTTTTTATTCTTTTTATAAACATCAAAACCAGAGTGTCCTAATTAGCATCAACTGTGCGTATGCATATCAGAGTGTATACGCATGTGCACGTAAATTCGTCTGTCTGACTGTCATCTGTCTGTATGTCCAGTGCGCATGTTCACACTTACATAGATGCACACTTAGACTTTTGTATTTTGATCGTGTTTGTGTGTACATGTGTGGGTGTGATCCTGTGATAAAATAAGTGTGCCACATGGGATTGTTTATCTTCGCGACAGACCACTTCTATCCAATTACCATGAAACACACTAAGAAATATAGGCAACTGAAATTTAAGTAGGGGTTCAAGATGTGTGTCTTGCTTGCAATATGTACTGTATGTCTGAATCCCTGTGGTTTTTCAGGTAAAGCTAGCGCTCCTTTCAGAGTTACGTGCATTTGTTCAGCAGTTTCATTCACAACCCATGTGTTCTGTGTTGAATAAACTGAAAGATTAAAGATTTCCTGTTGGTGAGTAAGCCTCAGCCCTCATTTTCAGATGGGTGAAATCAGTGAGATGATTTAGGGTGCATGCACATCAAACACGTTTGCAGCAGGTTATCTGAACTCTTGAGCCCTTGTTTTATTCATCCGTCCAGATGAGAACGAAGCATTTGACTTTACAGAGATACCTTAAAATGCAGCTCTTTCTGCCCTCTTCCCAGACAACTGCAGCATACTGTGGTAGGAGTGAGAACATAATCTGAACAGGAAATTGCTCCAGAACGCAAGGGTTTATGGGTATATGGAGACAGATTATAACATCTTAAAGCCAAGTCACTGACGCTTGGAAAGCATAACAGAAAAAAATAACCGAGGGCAGATTGCTGTCTGGGCTGATGCTCAGACTTTATTTTGTATGTATTTTTAACTGGCTTGTACAACAGAGAAGGTTAATTATAAGAGCACCAACCCATTATGCTAAGATTAAGTTTAAGGGACTAGAATTATATTAATTACGTCCCCCCCAGGGCCAAATATATAACCTAGTGGGAAGTTACCAAAAGTCTAATAAATAGCATATTTAGCCTGTGCTGTTTTTAATTGTCTTTAAACTTTGGTTCACTTGTAATTAGGCAGTTTGTACCAAAATAAAGCAGATGAAAACTACAATTTTCAACAGGATTTTAGCCAAATAAAACTATAATCTGATCATAGCCTACAATACCTTAACAAAAAATTCCAGTGTAGTGCAGCTTTTGAGTATGATCTGCCTGAGAATACACCTTGATGTATTGGTCTTGTAGTTATACACTATCAACTCTGTTTCCGCTCTCCATTCTGCTTTCTCTTGTTGTGACATTTCTTCTTTACCTCATCTTTACCCCTCTTGTTGTGTTGCACATCGAGATTTTGGAAAAAAAATTGTCACAGCATAGAATGTGATAAATGAAAGCTATATGTCTTTGCGAGAACGGATTGAGCCCTGTGTCTGTTGACAGTACATTTTGTCCCAGTGGGGCTTCCATCTAAGCCTTGACATTTTCAGACAATATTGCAGTGGTGAGCCACAGTAAGGATTTCATAAGTCAAGCTAACACTAGAGGTGTGTGTGTGTTTATGTGTGTTTGTGTGTGCGTGTGAGCGTGTGCGTGCGTATCTACTAACATTACGATGTCACATATTACTTTCTGCAGCGAGTGTGTACATGGTTGTGTGTGTTTGCATACAGTTGTCTCAGAACATACTCCGAGTCTCTGAATTTGTGTTCCTTTGAATTCCTCTCCGTGTCACTCTGTTTGTCCTTTGTTTCATAAGGCTGTCTGCTTGTTGTCTGGGGAAAGATGACACATTATTCTTCCATATTTATCTGTCTATCTTTCCTCATTTTTGTCTTCTATTCAGGTGTTTTTTCTTATTTTGCCTGGATATCCCTGCCATTAGGGTGCACATTCTCCAAGGCCTTGATGCTATCTGCCAAATGATATCTGAACTAATGCTGCACTTTTGTACCATCCCTATGAGCAATTGGTTGGTAAAAACAGGCTCGGTTCTCTTTTCAGCTGTCAGGAGTCACAAGGAATGGCCTGATAGGAAGCTGAGACAAGCTTCAGTTTTATATTTCAATATACTTATCTGCCTGTACCGCCTCTGCTATACAACACTGAAGAAAGAAATGTCTGCTTGGCTCATGCATTATAGATGCATGAAAAATGCGTGAAAGGGTATTTCTACCACCGTGTACATGACTTTTACTTTTAATGGTCCCATAGCTATATGACTTATTATATCATATACTTTATATGTTTTTTTATACTGTATATACTAGAGTCTGACTGATATTGGATAAGGCCAACACTGATAAATAAAAAAATATTTTTATATTTTGATAACATCAGCAATCCTTTACATCTGATTACTTGGGTATGTTTAGCTTGTCCATAGGATATGTACAGGTTGGGGCATTTTACAATTGGAAAAAAAACCC